>NC_084747.1:48937567-48957567 GCF_033978785.1 Entelurus aequoreus | reverse complement strand
TTCATTAATAGTCATATATTGTGTCTAACTGGAGCTGCTGAGACCAACCCCTTCCTTCAGCGGCAGCTTCAGTGACGTAACCAGGGACCTCACAAATAAATAATGGAAGCACGTGGGCTGGACTATAGAGCGTAGTTTGGATCTGTAACTAGAGTGCAGCCCAAATTTGAGCCAAATTGAACTCTGTCTCTGCATGATTCCTTGCTTCTTGTCTGTTTAATAAATGTCATCAGCGTTTGAACCTGACAACGCCATTAGTGTTGATTTGCTGCAGTATATGAATGAATGAATGAATGAATGAGTATGTAAAGCGGTACCTGTCGAGGTTGAGGTTGCGGGCTAACATCCTCCAGTCGTTCCCCCGGGTCTGCGGCGCGTCCAAGCTGCCACACAACTTCTGTCTGATGGACAGGGGGATGCGGAAGGCGTTGGGTCCGACTAAGGTGGTGATGTTACTGGCCGGGTCCATGAGGGACGTGTCTATGCACTGGAGCTCCTGCGACACAATCAACACTGCAGGTTTGTAAGGTCGACGTGGTGGTCAAAAGTATTGGGACAGGAAGTAGAAAATAAAACGGATGCGTTCTAAGCAACATAAACTGTAGTATATCACCTGTGTCGCTCACCTGAGGCGTCGCGAGCATAAAACAGCTTTGTCATTTCAACAGGAAGAGAAGAAAAGGTGTCGGTGACAGCGAGAAGAGGCGTGGGCGTGACGACACAAGCGAGCGTAAACAGCAGCTGTCTCAGCGCGTGAATGGAGACTCTTTATCACGTCGACTTACCGTACAGCGCCTGCCATTGTGCAGTGATTGATGCATAGCAACACTTCTTCTTCTACGCTGCATGATAAAGACGCACTCTTGTTTGTTTTTTTTAAAACACTGCCTGCTGGCAGCTTCAGACTCTAAGAATGAAAATAGTTATTAATGTCACTCTGAACTCTAAAGACCTTCTCTAATTAATCTGCTACGGAATCAAAACATCCTCATACATTATTATTATTCTAGTCACTGGAGACTATTATTATTTATTATATATAACTACATATTATATTGTATTATAGTATTACTTTATTTATGATTTTTTTTTACTTTGTATATCCATATTTTTATACTGTATTTTTTTAACTTTCAAATTATGTTGGACAAAAAATGTCATAATACGACCATAATGTAATGTTTGATACTCGGGCACCCCCATTTGTTTATGATATTATAATGAATAATTGTTCTAGACTCCTTCTATTCCAGGGGGGTCCAAACCTTTTGACTGGGTAACCATATATATATATAAGTAACCATATATATATATATATATATATATATATATATATATATATATATATATATATATATATATATATATATTAGGGCTGCAACAACTAATCGATTAAATCGATTAAAATCGATTATAAAAATAGTTGCCGATTAATTTAGTCATCGATTCGTTGGATCTATGCTATGCGCATGCGCAGAGGCTTTTTAATTTTTTTTTTTTTTTTTTTTAATAAACCTTTATTTATAAACTGCAACATGTACAAACAGCTGAGAAACAGTAATCAAAATAAGTGTGGTGCCAGTATGCTGTTTTTTTTTTAATAAAATACTGGAAAGGATAGAAATGTAGTTTGTCTCTTTTATCCGATTATTAATCGATTAATCAAAGTAATAATCGACAGATTAATCGATTATCAAGTTAATCGTTAGTTGCAGCCCTAATATATATATATATATATATATATATATATATATATATATATATATATATATATATATATATATATTATATATATATATATATATATATATATATATATATATATATATATATATATATATATATATATATATATATATATATGTATATATATATATGTGTATATATGTATGTGTATATATACATATATATATATATATATATATATATATATATATATATATATATATATACATATATGCAAAAGTTAACAATTTAGCTTTAGCAGAGATGCTAACTGTGCATTTCACAGACAATATATTGTTGTGCTTTCCTCTACCATTGCTGATGTTGATGTTACATGAAAACACTTGACATGACGCACGCTGCACTTTCTGCAAGAAAACTCTTATATGACAAATCTGAAAAATGGCTGTTAAGATGCTAATATTATTTGCTGCTAATATATTTTTTTCCAATTAATTTACAATAGACAGTCTTCTTGTGTATTTAGTTAGTTTAGCCATTTTGTTTTGAAACGTGAAAAAGCAGTCAATGAATTCATATACTTATAATTCATTCAGGCCTTGTGATTTCCCTTCATGTCTTTGGAATTTTTTGTATATGAAATGGTCTGAAATTATATTCGTTATTGTCAGGGCGGGGAGTGGGGGGTTGTCGCAGCTTACGGCGGGGTTTGTTCTCCCGGGATGCAGACGACCACTCCGGACAAGGCGTGCAGGTAGGAACATGATTTATTTGTCGAAATCAAACAAGTACCAAAAACGGAAAACAAGCCAGAGGAAGAACGTGCCGATCGCACTGGACGCTAAAGCTAACACTTGGCATAGACTAGAGATAAGGAATACTCACGTAACTGTGGCAAGGAGCAAACAATGAAGCCAGACTGAGCGTGGCGAGCAAGGTGAATAAATAGCTCTCTGCACTGCAAAAACTGAAATCTAAGTAAGATTAAATATCTCAAATAAGGGTGATATTTGCTTATTTTCTGTCTGATAAGATAATTCTTCTCACTAAGCAGATTTTATGTTAGAGTTTTCTACTTGTTTTAAGGGTTTTGGTCCTAAATGATCTCAGTAAGATATTACAGCTTGTAGCTGAGGTTTTATGACCTATATTGAGTAAAACATGCTTGAAACTATTTTTGTCCAAATGTCCAAAACACACCCAGCAATGGTGCACAGGAAGGCAGGGAAGAAGAGGGGGAAAAGGCGGCCAAAATGGTAAAAAGTCCCAATTTTGTCCAAAATACCTCCCTGGGTTCCAGTCCCACAAGTCCCGCCGCCGGCCGCGCAAGTCCAGGGATGCCCAAAATGTCCATTACACACCCAGCCGAGTCCCACGGGGAGGGGGGGATGAAAGTTGGAAAAGTCGGCAAAAGTCCCAAAAATGTTCAAAATACCTACCCTGGTTCGAGTCCCACATGGAGTGCCACAAGTCTTAAGACTTGTGGCACTCAAACCCGGGTGTGATTTTTTAACATTTTACCGACTTTTCTCACTTTTCTTCCCGCCTTCCTGTGGGACTTTGCTGGGCGCGTTTTGGACATTTTGGGCATCCCGGCCGGCGGCGGGACTTGTGGGACTCGAACCTGGGTAGGTATTTTGAACATTTTTGGGACTTTTGTCAACTTTTCTAACTTTTATCCCCCCGCCCCATGGAACTCGGCTGGGTGTGTTATGGACATTTTGGGCATCCCGGGACTATATAAGATTTTATGTTCGAGTGTTTTACTTGTTTTAAGGGTTTTGATCCTAAATGATCTCAGTAAGATATTACAGCTTGTTGCTGAGATTTGATGACCTATATTGAGTAAAACATGCTTGAAACTAGAAAATCCACTGTTGCAAAGCTGTGTCATCAACACTCACAAGTATACAACTACTTTTTTAAAGTAATCATTTCTTATTTCAAGCATGGAAAAAAAAAATCATGATTTTGACACAATTGTGTCTCATAATTAAAACAGATGACAGCCAAATGGACTTTTGCTGTTTCATTTTCAATGAAACAATAGAAAACACGTACTCATATAATAGTACAGTTGGCACAGTACAGTAAACTGACAGTTAATATTTAAACATTTAACAGGTGACATTTCTAAAAATTTTGAACAGAAATAGTTCATGCACATTCAGATACATTCTTCAAAATTACAATTAAAAAATTTTTGGCAGGGGGCCGGGCTGTATATATGCGCACTAATTGACTGAAAGAGCACGCCTTTGACGCGATGATGTCATGTTATCCATGGAAAAATGCATTTTTAGACAATATGATTTGCCTGAGCGGCTAGGAGACCCCGAGAGTAACAAGTTGTTGCCTTTCCATTAAGAACAATAAATTCGTTTTTAGTATAAGTTTGCTGGTTTCAAGAAATGTAATGCCGAGTCCATATCATTATGTCAAGATAATGGCACTAGCATTTATTTAATTTCAGAATATTTTTCAACATATTGAGCAAAAAGGTGTCTTTTTTTTCTATCAAGAAAAGTGCACTTGTTATTAGTGAGAATATACTTATTTTAAGGTATTTTTGGGTTCATTGAGGTTAGCTAATTTTACTTGTTTTGGAAAGTCTTGACAAGCCGAATTTTCTTGTTCTATTGGCAGATAATTTTGCTTAGTTCAAATAAAATACCCCTCATTTTTGTATTTTTTTTCCTTGTTTTTGAACACTGACTTTTTGCAGTGCAGAAAAGCACATCACGGCTTGCAGAAAGAGGGAGTTCCAAATCGTTGACGTTGCAAAAAAAAAAATAACGCACACAAAAAAAAAGAAAGTTGCGCCACCTTTGACCTACAGTGTACACTCACGTTCCTGGCCTACACCCGGACAAAAAAAAAAAAATCAAAGAAGAGTTATTCTGGTCATGTCCACGTGACCTTTAGCCTCGCTATGAATGATTGAAAAGTGGGAACGACGACGCAGGAAAACTGACTTTTCTCAATCCAACAATTTCTCTGCACGCTCCACTTCCTCCTTCATGTCCTGCTGCGTATTTACATATTAACATCTTTTCTTCAGGGGGTGTCCAGATGCAACATACCACATCAGCACAAATCACACATACTTGTATTCATTTGTAGTGTGGAATGTTGGAAGAGGTTCTGAGTGACGAGACTCAAGCAGAGAAAAATGGTAGGCATAACAACACTAACCTACTTAATATTAAGTGAAGTTCATGATGCAGCAAGTTGAATGATGCCGACACATTTGTTACTGGATACTTTGTAATACCTTGGAGACTTCATATCTCTAAGTAATATACAACGAAAATTATTTGATACTTGTTCATATTGACAAATGTCTTGTTTTAGACCGCAACATGGTTCCTTTAAGGACATTTGTTATTAGGCGTGTCTAGCGTGTGTGCTATTGTGTGCTGAGCTGCTGTGTAGCTGCCAGTGCTTAGCAGCCTATAGCCTACCATGTAATTAACAGTGATCGGCAAGCTTTGATTGATTGATTGATTGAAACTTTTATTAGTAGATTTTACAGTACAGTATATATTCCGTACAATTGACCATTAAATGGTAACACCCGAATAAGTTTTTCAACTTGTTTAAGTCCACGTAAATCAACTCATGGTACAAATATATACTATCAGCATAATAAAGTCATCACACAAGTTAATCATCAGAGTATATACATTGAATTATTTACATTGTTTACAATAATTATTTACATTATTTACATTTTCCAAGCTACTGTTAATTTAATTTTTCAAATGTCAGAAAAATTGTATGTAAATGATCAAAAAAAATTCCGTTCTCTGAGTTCCCAATGAACAGACAAGAGGCTGTCTTTGTTGCACCAAGCCAAAGGCTTGGAAAATTCCATTGTGTACGATGGGAGGAGACGGGAGGGGGTTATCTATTGTGATCCAAAACCTGCCCAAGCTCGATCCAGAACCAGCCCAAGCCCGAGGCATCTTTTTCTTTTGTGTTAATGTGACTGAAAACAATGGCTGTTTACATACCCCCCATTCCTTTAGAAACAGCTGTTATTCTGTAAACAGGGAAAGTCCAAATAAAAAGAAGTGGCGTACAATCTTTCGCCAGAGCGTGGGTGACACTGTAAGAGGTTACAGGTCGACACGTTTCTCCTCAATTGAGCCAAATTGAATTCTGCCTCTGTTTGATTCTTTGCTTCTTGTCTTGTTTAATAGATGCCATCAGTGTTTGAACCTGACATCAAGTATGAAAAAAAAAAATCATGACTTTGACACAATTGTGTCTCATAATTTAAAACAGATGACAGCCAAATGGACTTTGCTGTTTTATTTTCAATGAAACAATAGAAAATACGTACTCATATAGTAGTACAGTTGTTATTAGTGAGAATATACTTATTTTAAGGTATTTTTGGGTTCATTGAGGTTAGCTAATTTTACTTGTTTTGGAAATTATCTTGTTCTATTGGCAGATAATTTTGCTTAGTTCAAATAAAATACCCCTAATTTTTGTATTTTTTTTTTTCTTGTTTTTGAACACTGACTTTTTGCAGTGCACCATTTCTGGAATGTGTGCCTTTTGTGTCCCCTAAGTGGGATCCAGGGTTAAATCCACATGACTAACACCCTCCCCCCTCCACATCCCACCTCCCCGGATTGTAAATGATCAAATGTAAATAATCAAATGTATATTCTTGTTCTTATGCTTTCTGAACTCACTATGTTCACTGCTGGATTGTAAATAATGTAAATAATTCAATGTATATACTCTGATGATTAACTTGTGTGATGACTGTATCATGCAGATATTATATATTTGTACCATGAATTGATTTACGTGGACTTAAACAAGTTGAAAAACGTATTCGGGTGTTACCATTTAGAGGTCAATTGTACGGAATATGTACTGTACTGTGCAATCTACTAATAAAGTTTTTAATCAATCACTCAATGTCCAGTGAGATGTTACTAGAGCTACTTTGCATGCAGACGTACCTCCTCCAGGGTGTTGCTGAGCTGAAAGATCTGCCCCTCGCCCTCCACCTGCCGCACACACAGCTTACAGCTGACCTCCGTGATGGCCGAGCTCATCCTCTCCAGCGTGAAGGTGCAGTGGAGGCTTCTCTGGCTGCCGCTCCACACCTGGTAGAAGGGGATCTCCTGCCAAGCCACATGCACCTCATTGAATACTAATAATAAAAACATGTTAAGAGTTAGTCAGGACGTCGCCGACCTGATACTTGGCGATGAGTTTGCTCTTCCAGTGCGGGTGCGGCACGTCGTGGATGGACAGTCTCAAGTTGTGACTGCTGTCTTTGAAGTCCAGAGTCTTTGGCTCGTCCAGGAGCTTGCCTCCCATCTGGGTCTCCATCTGAAGAACCTCCTGCACACCAAAGACAGTTCCTTCAAATATACTTTTTTTAATAAAGTTTTTATTGACTTGCCTACTCGCGCCTGCAGACAATCTGCAATCAGCTGCCTTCATAAGCCGGCACAACCTGCCATGCCGCGCCGAATATAACCTTCTGATCGCGTACAGTAAGCCACGTCCTGCTTGATGCAATCCAGCTCTCTCTGTGTTTGCCCCTCCATGTTTTCAGTGTGTGTTTTCTCGCGTCGTCCCCGCAGTGCCCTCCGTCGCCTTGAAAGTGAGCTGTGTGTCTCACTTTTTTCCTGGATCTCCCTCTGGACTCTGACTGTCTCCCTCGATCCTTGACTTCCCCTGCTTTGGACTCGGACCTGTAGACTTCTCTCTCCCCTGGACTTTCTCGTCTCTCATTCAACATTTACGGTAACACTCAACAGCTAATCTACACACATAGTTTTACACCATACACACTCTTGGATTTTGTCACACTCCATTTCCTTAGTTAGTATATTTAGTATTGTTTGATTGTTATTATATATATATATATATATATATATATATATATATATATATATATATATATATATATATATATATATATATATATATATATATATATATATATATATATATATATATATATATATATATATATATATATATATATATATATATATATATATATATGTATGTGTGGGAAAAAATCACAAGACTATTTCATCTCTACAGGCCTGTTTCATGAGGGGTTTCCTCAATCCTCAGGAGATTTTCCTGAGGATTGAGGAAACCCCTCATGAAACAGGCCTGTAGAGATGAAATAGTCTTGTGATTTTTTCCCACACATACATATTACGCTCTACCACAGTATCGAGCACTATTTTTTGGACAATCTAATTAAGACATATATATATATATATATATATATATATATATATATATATATATATATATATATATATATATATATATATATATATATATATATATATATATATATATATATATATATATATATATATATGTATATATATATATATATATATATATATATATATATATATATATATATATATATATATATATATATATATATATATATATATATATATATGGTCTATATCAGTCGTTCTTAACCTTGTGGGAGGTACCGCACCCAACCAGTTTCATATGCGCATTCACCGAACCCTTCTTTAGTGAAAAACAATTTTTTTATTTTTTTTTTCAAATTCGAGAAAAAGTCATATGTTTTTTTTACTGTTGCACAAAATTAACCGTGCATGAACATCACCTTGTTCAAAGAACAAAACCAACACAGTGCATGAACTCACAACAATATACACACCTTACACACATTACCATGAATTGATTGACATGGACCCCGACTTAAACAAGTTGAAAAACTTATTCGGGTGTTACCATTTAGTGGTCAATTGTACGGAATATGTTCTGTACTGTGTAAACTGTACCGTTTCATATAATGTATTCTGTTCCTTTGCAATCTACTAGTAAACGTTTCAATCGATCAATCAAACAACCTGCAAATCAGATGGAAAATTAGAGGAATCATTGTTTGGGGGTCATCCATAATACGCCGATAGGGAGAAGTATTTATTTACACGATAAGTCGGATGTGTCTTTACCTCCGTGGCGCCGAACCCCTGAGGCCGACTCACCGAACCCCTGGGGTTCTATCGAACCCAGGTTAAGAACCACTGGTCTATATATATATATATATATATATATATATATATATATATATATATATATATATATATATATATATATAAAATAAATCTTAGAGCTACATTGCCCCCTGGTGTCTGTGTCGTCATCTCCCCTTAGTCAAACATAACATTTAATCCCCAATTCCAACCCTTGATGCTGAGTGCCAAGCAGGGAGGCAATGGCTCCCATTTTTATAGTCTTTGGTATGACTCGGCCGGGGTTTGAACTCACGACCTTCCAGTCCAACCGCAAGGCCACTGAGCAGGTAATGAACATTATTGCGCTACATCTCAATTTTTTATCTTCAGCCTGTCCGTTTGAAACACACAAAGTAAAACATATGATAACATTCCAACCAGCACAAATGTGTGTGTTTGATTGTGTGTGCGCTCAAACTCGACTTCATCACTTAATGCATAAATTAGCAGCGTTAAGCTCTCCCCGTATCAGATGCTCCCTCCGGTGCTTTGAATATGTTTAATCTCCTCAAGCGTCAGCTCGTTTGACATTTCTTCGCCCTGTTTTGTTTATCGCCAGCAACACTCAAACATTTTAATATGTTGGACTTGAAAGGAGTCGACCAGGGTAAAGCTGCAAGCACACTTCTTGAGAATACACAACATGCTACTTCATGTGTTTACACGCGGTGTGATCTATTAGAGGTACACGTGCAGAGATGATCTACTAAGCTTGGGTCTTTTAAACGAGCAAAATAGAGGGTGCAATCTGTCTTCATGCCCAGCAGGCGCAAGACATTAAAACAACGTTGAGAACTTGCTGAATTAGGTCCTGACGTTGAGCAACTCAAAGCTAACGTTGAAACAACATGCATTTTAACGACGGTTAATCAATGTTGGGTTCTGACGTTGATTTGACCATTGAATTTTGGTCATTTCCCCAACAAAATACATACAATGTAGAAATGACATGTTTTTGACAATCATTAGTAATGTAGCAGCCTAGTTTTGAATGGCAGGGTCCCTGCTATCACATGTTGATAAAAATACAACATTTACATAATAAAAATCAACTACTACTATAATAACAGAAGAAATTAACAAATTAAAAAGATGGTTTGACAAAAACAGACTATCGTTGAATCTCAGTAAAACTAAAATAATGGTATTTGGTAACAGTAGAAGAGAAAGTCAAACACAAATACAAATAGACGGAATAGAAATCGAAGGAGTAAATGAAACCAAATTTCTAGGTATAATGATTGATGATGAATTGAACTGGAAATCTCACATAAAAAATATACAACATAAAGTAGCAAGAAACACGTCAATAATGAATAAAGCAAAACATGTTCTAGACCAAAAATCACTTCATATTCTCTACTGCTCACTAGTGTTACCATATCTGAGCTACTGTGTAGAAATATGGGGAAATAATTACAAAAGTACACTTCATTCATTAATGCTGTTACAAAAAACCCTTATTGCAAACGCTTAATTACAGTAAGTCATTCATTTCACTTTGTAAGTCATTATTTTAGGGCGTGGTTGGGGGTGTGGTTAAGAGGGGAATATATTTAAGCTAGAATTCACCAACTCAAGTATTTCATTTATATATATATATATGTATGAAATACTTGACTTTCAGTGAATTCTAGCTATATATATATATATATATATATATATATATATATATATATATATATATATATATATATATATATATATATATATATATATATATATATATATATATATATATATATATATATATATATATTATTATACATATAAATAAAAAAAATACTTGAATTTCAGTGTTCTGGAGGCTATCCAGTAGATGGCAGTATTGTCCTGTTTAAGAGTGTCACAACATTGCTGTTTACGGCAGGCGAACTGCTTTACGGTAGACTAAACGTGACTGCTGTTGTTGTGTGTTGTTACCGCGCTGGGAGGACGTTAATGAAACTGCCTAACAATAAACCCACATAAGAAACCAAGAACTCGCCCTCGATCATTCTACAGTTATGACGTCATTGGGCAAGCAAGCTGTTTATATTGTGGGAAAGCGGACGTGAAAACAGGTCCGCATTGAGCTGGAGGGGGCGTGGCCTCCAGCTCCGGCTGAATACCGGGAGTTTGTCGGGAGAAAATTTCTGCCGGGAGGTTATCGGGAGAGGCGCTGAATACCGGGAGTCTCCCGGTAAAAACGGGAGGGTTGGCCAGTATGCCTTACACCCACCCACCCCCTTCCCTGGTCCCCTCCCCCTGGAGAGTCACCACCTTAACTAACACATTTTCTGGGGGAAACAATGCAGAGGGCACCTTTACAGTACTGTAAAGGCACAACACCAGATAACTACACTGGTGTGCAAAACTATTAAAACACTTGTCAAATCTTAAGAAACTGGTGGGTTTTTGTTGTTCCCAGAGTCAGAATTTCACATTTGCCATTGTGAAAGGTACTGAGGATATTTTGCCTGCATATTTATCAGTACGGTCTCTTTTTTATTTTTTTAACATTTTCTCTAATATTTAGTGTGGCCTCCATTGGCAGTGCATCTTTCTGGCAGTGTGTCCATGTATTTCAACCCCCATGTCATTCCACACTCTCAGAAGCCAGTCGTAATGGCTGCAAAGGCCGATTTGACTGTTATTCAGCATTTCTAAAATGCAGAAAGTTCCCCAGTATATCATCATACAGGTATCTCTGCAACATGAATTATGCAAGGTTTCATTATGAAAGAAACATGGCTACATTGAGGTCATTTCATTGAATAAGACTTCGTTTTCCAGTTCACGGCAAGTTTTTGAATATTTCCGCACACCATTGTATTTTAGTTGCCTTGTTTTGACATATATGTGGAGGGAGAGTGTATGCAGGAGCAAAGGTCACCGCCTCTGTCAATGGTGTTGAGGGAGGAGCACCATCGACTAAGGGACGGCGAGACACAGCTGGCAGGTGATTAGATTTCACAGGTGGTACGTGGTGATCTAATCATCGGTCGTCTTTAACAGTGAGCGGCCAGCGGAGGAGAGACATACTGCAGGGTAATAATATTCCACTTCAGGCTTGCTTTTAGTCTAATGTCAACAAAAAAAACCCATGGCTGACACCGAAGTACTTTTATTACTACTACTGTTTTCTTTTTGAAGAAATATTTTGACTACTAGCAGCTCTGATTACAAACATAATCTTGTTTTTTGTCAGCCTTTACCATTATCTTACAATTGACCTTGTAATAGAAATCAGAGCTGATTTGGTAGGTAATAATACAGTAATAATACAGTACAAGAACAGCTAATATACTGGGGAGGCCGTACTTTATTTATTTACACATGCAATTCGATAACAATATAACTAATAGCAATACTTTATGTAATAAATAATAATATTTGTATTATTTTATCATATTAGATGTATAATATTATATATCGTTTGTATTACTTTATTATATATTTTTTTATATAATAACAAAAGAAAAAAGGCTGACATTAAATGGGTGCTCTGCAAAGTTTCAAGAACTGAAATATGTAGGAGAGACTGATTTCCAAATGAACCCCGATTGAAACACAATTGAAATGTGGGTGGTTGATGAGCCTTTTGTGTGCTTGTTGGACGTCATATATCTATAATTAGTTATTTTATTAGATTTTTTCATTCGATTTTTTTTTGTTTTTACTAGTTGGGGGGAATAATAGCATATGTTTCATTTTTGGGTATTCTTGTCAACTACCGTATTTTTCGGACTATAAGTCACAGTTTTTTTCATAGTTTGGCCGGGGGTGCGACTTATACTCAGGAGCGACTTCTGTGTGAAATTATTAACACATTACCGTAAAATATCAAATAATGTTATTTAGCTCATTCACGTAAGAGACTAGACGTATAAGATTTCATGGGATTTAGCGATTAGGAGTGACAGATTGTTTGGTAAACGTATAGCATGTTCTATATGTTATAGTTATTTGAATGACTCTTACCATAATATGTTACGTTAACATACCAGGCACGTTCTCAGTTGGTTATTTATGCCTCATATAACGTATACTTATTCAGCCTGTTGTTCACTATTCTTTATTTATTTTAGATTGCCTTTCAAAAGTCTATTCTTGGTGTTGGGTTTTATCAAATAAATTCCCCCAAAAATGCGACTTATACTCCAGTGCGACTTATATGTTTTTTTCCTTCTTTATTATGCATTTTCGGCCAGTGCGACTTATACTCCGGAGCGATTTATAGTCCGAAAAATACGGTATATGTGTGTAAAACACAATTAACAAATGTTTAAAAATTAAAAATAAAATAAATAACCAAAACAAATATTTGTCATATACATTAAATGAGCAGCAGACATCAAATTAGTTTGTTCGAGTTGGTTTCTTTGAAGTCCGCTGTAAACTTCAGCTTTACAGATGCCACCTGTGCTGTGGTAAAATGTCTACTTAAAAAATGTATCTGCCATAGTAAATACATTAGAGCCCCATAGTGCCATCACCTCCTGTTTTTTTCTTGAGGGCATGAAAGAAGGCATTTATTTGAGGTTGACTTATTTCGGTATTTTATTAGTGGCCAACATTTGACCAATAATGTACTTTATAGTGAAATGTCTTCTCTTTAAGTGCATCTCATAATTCAGCATTGATTTGCAGTGACTCTGCAACTTTGTTTTTTGGTCTGAAATGTCCAACTTTTCCCAAATGTAAACACCACCCTACATGAAACAGGAAGTACTCCGCCCAGTTGAACAGCATTAATGTCCTCCAGTTTTGTTCTGTGAAATATGTTGTTAGAATAATTGTATCTAAGTTATCACACAAGTTTGTGTTTCAATGAGTTCCCAGCGAGAAGCAAAAACATGTCTTTGAAGCTACCAAGAAGAAGGCTTGTAAAACTCCACTGTGTAGGATGGAAAGCAACATGAAGGTGTTCTGTTTTTTTCATGTATTGTACTCAACAGAAAGATATTGTCGTGACCCAAGAACTACAGAGCGGAGAGGAAGCAGGGCCTGACTCCCCTCCAGGCACCGCTTTTTTGAACTCTTTTACGAACCTCTTTTTGAACTCTTTTACGAACCTCTTTTTCGAACCGACCTTTTCTTTTGAACTGTTTTGTAATCAAAGGCGATGGCTGTTTACGACCCCCGTCCCTTTGGAAGCAGCTGTTGCCATGTGGTCAGGGAAGGTCCAAATAAAAGAAGGAGGCGTACAATCTTTTGGCAGAGCGTAATGACACTGTGCAAGGGTACAGATGTACACGTTTCTCCTCACTGAGCCAAATTGAATTCTGTCTTTGTTTGAGTCTTTGCTTCTTGTCTTGTTTAATAGATGTCATCAGTGTTTGAACCTGACATACACTACCGTTCAAAAGTTTGGGGTCACCCAAACAATTTTGTGGAATAGCCTTCATTTCTAAGAACAAGAATAGACTGTCGAGTTTCAGATGAAAGTTCCCTTTTTCTGGCCATTTTGAGCGTTTAATTGACCCCACAAATGTGATGCTCCAGAAACTCAATCTGCTCAAAGGAAGGTCAGTTTTGTAGCTTCTGTAACGAGCTAAACTGTTTTCAGATGTGTGAACATGATTGCACAAGGGTTTTCTCATCATCAACTAGCCTTCTGAGCCAATGAGCAAACACATTGTACCATTAGAACACTGGAGTGATAGTTGCTGGAAATGGGCCTCTATACACCTATGTAGATATTGCACCAAAAACCAGACATTTGCAGCTAGAATAGTCATTTACCACATTAGAAATGTATAGAGTGTATTTCTTTAAAGTTAAGACTAGTTTAAAGTTATCTTCATTGAAAAGTACAGTGCTTTTCCTTTACAAATAAGGACATTTCAATGTGACCCCAAACTTTTGAACGGTAGTGTATGTCACTGAAGTTAACTTCCTGAATGACAACTTCTCAATCCCAATTTACTTTTGCACGTGTACCTAATGTTGTGTGTGTTTTACCTTGAGTGCGTCCTGCGTGTCATCCAGACAGTAGATCCTGATGTGGTAGTCCAGCGTGGTGCAGGACACCGGTCCAAAGACGGCCAGTTTGAGCCTCTTGGCGGCCGCCTTGCCCACGGACTGGCCCACCAGGCAGTACGTGCCCAGCGTCTCGGTGAGGATGTGACACGCTTCGGAGTCCATCTGAACGTAGCAAGGAGTGGTGAAGTTCTCCTCTCCCACCACCACCACATCCTGTAGAACACATTTCAAATGTATATTTCACCTTTTTTCAGCTCAATACGATCTGTTCCTTGTTAAAAACACTTTGCAGAGATTAAGAAACTCAATCAATGGCTGTTTTGATTGGTGTATTTGTTATTGAATTCAGAATGTTTTTCAACCAGTCAGTCCTTTAAATGTGTATACTAAAAAAATCCATTGACAAATCCAAAACTTACATCGATAAATGCTTTAAAATGTAATATCGGAAATCATCGGTATCGGTTTCAACCTCCCGATATTCCCGGGAGACTCCCGAATTTCAGTGCCTCTCCCGAAAATCTCCCGGGGCAACCATTCTCCCGATTTCCACCCGGACAACATTATTGGGGGCGTGCCTTAAAGTCCGCTTTTCCTCAATACAAACAGCGTGCCGGCCCAGTCGCATAATATATGCGGCTTTTACACACACATAAGTGAATGCAAGGCATACTTGATCAACAGCCATACAGGTCACACTGAGGGTGACCGTATAAACAACTTTAACACTGTTACAAATATGCGCCACACTGTGAACTGTTCTGTAATCAGAACAAGAATGACAAACACATTTCGGGAGAACATCCGCACCGTAACACAACATAAACACAACAGAACAAATACCCAGAACCCCTTGCAGCACTAACTCTTCCAGGATGCTACAATATATCTTCAAAGTGTGCAGTTTTTTACTCAAATATGGACTTTTGTCGAGACTAGGACCATTTATTCATTCATATTTACATTGGTTCTTATTGGTAACTATGCTTCACTACACAAACTTTTCACTTTACGAACCATGTTCAAGAACCAATTAACTTCGTGAATCGAGGTTGCACTGTACTGACTGCATGCATAAATAAAGTGTATGCATGAGAGTAGGGTTGTACAGTATACTCGTATTAGTATAGTACCGCGATACAAATGAATCATATTCGGTACTATACCGCCTCTGAAGAGTACCAGTCCGGCAACCCCCACCACCAGACTCCCATAGCTAAACGTACTTCACTACACACCGTAGATCACCGGCGTCACAATGTAAACAAACGCCATTGGTGGATCTACACCTGACATTCACTGTAATGATACCAAGTACAGGAACGTATGTAGTCGATACTACAATGATTACGTCGATCGATATTTTTGGGCATCACAACATCTTATTTTGTTTTTTAAGAATGTATATTATATTTATAAACTCAGGAAATATGTCCCTGGACACATGAGGACTTTGAATATGACCAATGTATGATCATGTAACGACTTGGTGTCGGATTGATACCCAAATTTGTGGTATCATCCAAAACGAATGTAAAGTATCCAAACAAGAGAAGAATAAGTGATTATTACATTTTAACAGAAGTGTAGATAGAACATGTTAAAAGAGAAAGTAAGCAGATATTAACAGTAAATGAACAAGTAGATTAATAATCCATTTTAACAGCTTGTCCTTAATAATTTTGACAAAATAATAGAATGGAGAATGACACAATATGTTACTGCATATGTCAGCAGACTAAATTAGGAACCTTTGTTTGCTTACTTACTACTAAAATAAAAGTTGTCTTGTATGTTCACTATTTTATTTAAGGACAAACTTGCAATAAGAAACATATGTTTAATGTAGCGTCAATTTTTTTGTTAAAATAAAGTCAATAATGCAATTTTTTGTGGTCTCCTTTATTTAAAAAAGTACCGAAAAGTATCGGAATAATTTTGGTACCGGTACGATACAAAAATATTGGTATCTGGACAACACTAGTAGGCATTAAATCATGTTTGTCCTTTTTGTGTTGAGCTGTTTAAAAACGCATAATGTTTAAAACACTTGTCTAGGGTACACTTATCAATGATGGAAAATTATGTATACATGCGATTAATCACAAATAATTTTGAGTTAACTATGAACAATGCGATTATCACGATTAAATATTTAGATCGTTTGACAGCCCTAATATACATATATATATTTATACACACACACATAAACACAGTATATTTATACACATTATAGCGTCTTCAAAGTGTGCAGTTTTTTACTCAAATATGGACTTTTGTCGAAACTAGAACCATTTATTAATTCATATTTACATTGTTTCTTATTGGTAACTATGCTTCACTTTACAAACTTTTCACTTTACGAACCATGTTCAAGAACCAATTAACTTTGTGAATCGAGGTTGCACTGCATGCATAAATAAAGTGTATGCATGAGAGTAGGGTTGTACAGTATACTCGTATTAGTATAGTACTGCAATACTAATGAATCATATTCGGTACTATACCGCCTCTGGAGAGTACCAGTCCGGCAACCCCCACCACCAGACTCCCATAGCTAAACGTACTTCACTACACACCGTAGGTCAATGGCGTCACGTTGTAAACAAACGCCATTGGTGGATCTACACCTGACATTCACTGTAATGATACCAAGTACAGGATTGATTGATTGATTGAAACTTTTATTAGTAGATTGCACAATTGACCACTAAATGGTAACACCCGAATAAGTTTTTCAACTTGTTTAAGTCGGGGTCCACGTTAATCAATTCATGGTAACATATCTAGTCGATACTACAATGGTTACGTCGATATTTTTGGGCATCCCAACATTTTCTTTCGTTTTTTAAGAATGTATATTATATTTATAAACTCAGGAAATATGTCCCTGGACACATGAGGACTTTGAATATGACCAATGTATGATCCTGTAACGACTTGGTATCGGATTGATACCCAAATTTGTGGTATCACCCAAAACTAATGTAAAGTATCCAAACAACAGAAGAATAAGTGACTACCGTATTTTTCGGACTACAGTTCGCAGTTTTTTTTCGTAGTTTGGCCGGGCTCCAGTGCGATTTATATATGTTTTTTTCCTTCTTTATTGTGCATTTTCGGCAGGTGCGACTTATACTCCGGTGCGACTTATACTCCGAAAAATACGGTATTACGTTTTAACAGAAGTGTAGATAGAACATGTTAAAAGAGAAAGTAAGCAGATATTAACAGTAAATGAACAAGTAGATTAATAATCCATTTTAACAGCTTGTCCTTAATAATTTTGACAAAATAATGGAATGGAAAATGACACAATATGTTACCGCATATGTCAGCAGCTAAATTAGGAACCTTTGTTTGCTTACTACTAAAAGACAAGTAGTCTTGTATGTTCACTATTTTATTTAAGGACAAACTTGCAATAAGAAACATACCGTATTTTTCGGAGTATAAATCGCACCGGCCGAAAATGCATAATTAAGAAGGAAAAAAACATATATAAGTCGAACTGGAGTATAAATCGCATTTTTTGGGGAAATTTATTTGATAAAAGCCAACACCAAGAATAGACATTTGAAAGGTAATTAAAAATAAATAAAGAATAGTGAACAACAGGCTGAATAAGTGTACGTTATATGAGGCATAAATAACCAACTGAGAACGTGCCTGGTATGTTAACGTAACATATTATGGTAAGAGTCATTCAAATAACTATAACATATAGAACATGCTATACGTTTACCAAACAATCTGTCACTCCTAATCGCTAAATCCCATGAAATCTTATACGTCTAGTCCCTTACGTGAATGAGCTAAATAATATTATTTGATATTTTACGCTAATGTGTTAATAATTTCACACATAAGTCGCTCCTGAGTATAAATCGCACCCCCGGCCAAACTATGAAAAAAACTGCGACTTATAGTCCGAAAAATACGGTATGTTTAATGTACCGTAATTTTTTTTGTTAAAATAAAGCTAATAATGCCATTTTTTGTGGTCCCCTTTATTTAGAAAAGTATCTAAAAGTACCGAAAAGTATCGAAATAACCGGTACAGGTACCAAAATATCGGTATCGGGACAACACTACATGAGAGTAATTCAAAATATGCCAGTCGGGGGTCCTTTGTGGTGGTCTACAGGCATTTTTTGTTGTTGTTAATCAATTAGAGGTGTGTCCATATGGTATTGAAGTGCAATGTAAACAATGGCTGACCCGTTGTGCTGCTTGTTACCATACAATCACTTGCTGGGACTTATTGAAAATCCAATAGCAAATCTCTACACATGCTCACCCGTTCGTTTCCATCAGTCCTATCCACGCGCGCACACACACACACACACACACACACACACACACACACACACACACACACGCACACACACACACACACACGCAGGCACGCAATACATATATTGAGTTTTGAAACAGTTGGCGCTGAGTTCTCCCTCAGATGAGCTGAATCAATACGAGCGGCGAGGAGAGCAAACATGGCATGAATGTGTTATTAGTTGTAATCACAAGTGTGGCTGGGCCCCGCCTGATGCCTGCAGAATTTAATTAGCTCCCCTCCCTGCCTCTATGGCTGCCCCCCATTGCTCTAACTTTTTTCTAAATGGGAAATGAACATTTTCCTGCAACAAGAAGAGGGAGAGAAACTAATCGACTTCCTGATGATTTTCTTTTCTTTACCTTGCTACTGACACCCACACACACACACACGCACACCCACACACACACACACACACACGCACACACAAACACTCATTCTTGTATTTCTTACCTTCTTGAGACCTCCGGAAAATGCCTACCTCTTTAGGACCACCCTTTCTAGATATATAAAGATTTGTATTTACAACATTAATAATATATACATACTATGCAAATATAAAAAAAAGCTTGTTGTGAAAAATGAGTTGGGATTTCACAAGAAAAAGGTCACAATTTCACAAGAAAAACTTAGAATTTTGGCAGTGTTATAATAAAAGTCTTTATTTTACTCAACGCAAGTCAACATTTTACAAGAAAAACTGAACATTTGTGCAATATCATGATAAAAGTTGGAATCTTACTCAATAACAGTTGGAATTTTACAAGAAAAGCTTAACATTTTGACAATTTTATAAAAAGAGTCGTCATTTTACTGGACAAAAGTCACAATTTTATAAGAAATCGTTAAAATGTTGGCAATATTATAATAATAATCGGAATTTTACTTGGCAAAATTATGACAAAGTCATAATTTTACTCAAAAAATGTCACTATTTTACAAGAACAACA
>NC_084747.1:48912567-48930067 GCF_033978785.1 Entelurus aequoreus | reverse complement strand
CAATCAATTATCTTAGGAACATGTTACAAAACTTCAGAAGCACACAAAAGGAGGTCCACTGCGCTGTGGCCCTGAATAAAACTGAGTTTGACTGTTCTATTGATTATAAAATGTTGAGGATATACGGTATGCATGTATTTAATGTCTTTCAAAGCATTTTGAAAACAACCCATAGGGGGCGCCACAACTGTCATGTAAACAAAGAGGACAGCCTATCTTGCTATCCTACAGCACCTTCTTTGCTACATTGTTGTCATAAAAAAAGTGTGCCTAACTAGAAATGGACGCCCACAAAGTACCCACAATGCATATTCAGAATGTTTTGAACAATGCAGGCCAACACACAAGCGCCATTAGCCTGATTGTTGTGCAAGCTCGTGGTAATGTTGGTAAATGTCAGTTTCCATGCAATACTTGTTGAAATGTCAAATATTGTTTGGTAACTCTCAAGTCTTACCTCCCACTCGCCCATGGCCAGCTGATTCTTCAGCTGGATGAGCCAGTCCTCCTGCACGTTGTCAGCACAATGGTGGATGGTGAGGATCACAGGTCGGGTCAGCAGAGCTCCTGGAGGTCCACAGCTCACCACCGGACTCAGCGCAGTCTGGACATCCTCCACCGGGGGTCTGCGGAAGACAGAAAAGGACATGAGGCCGAGACGCTTCTTTTACGAAAAAAGCTCACTACTGCCGCTTGTGGTGAGTTTTGAGTATCGCAGCCTTTTTTTACTTCAATCATTTTAAATGTATCATTAGTAAATGGCATAATAAAACCATATAATCAGACACTTTCGCTATAAACCTGCTGGTATGCTGCAGGTACTGACTGAAAAACTGTTATGGTACTCACGTTTACCAACATAAACATCATGCTTTATTAAAGATGACTGTAACACAAGGGTGTCCAGTGTCCTCACCATTTTTCACCCAATAGTGCATAGTGAAAAAAGCATCCACTGGGGCACTTTGATATTATTTTATATACAGTAGAGTAAAAGGATTCATATTGTCCCATTTCTGGGTGGATCTCGTGTGGGGAGGGCGAAGTTGATTATTTTGCAATGCGGTCCGCTGAAAATTATGGAATGTGCCACTCTACACAGCAAATAATGCTGTGGTCAAAGTTGGAATTGCCACACGACACATTTTTAAAACAGTCAACACTACTATTATAGACTTAGACACACTTTATTGATCCACAAGGGAAATTGTCATAAGGCCACTGAAGTGGACAGTGCACCCCAAATTCACGTTTCATGTGTCAGGCAAACTGCAACAAATAAGGCCGTGATTAAAACAAATTTGGAACAAATTTAAACATCCATCTGTCAGAAAAATTGTATGTAAATTATCAAAAAAAATTCCGTTCTCTGAGTTCCCAGTGAACAGACAAGAGGCTGTCTTTGTTGCACCAAGCCAAAGGCTTGGAAAATTCCGCTGTGTACGATGGGAGGAGACGATAGGGGTTATCTATTGTCAACCAGGACCTGCCCAAGCTCGATCCAGGACCAGTCTAAGCCCGAGGCATATTTTTATTTTGTGTTAATGTGACCAAAAACAAGGGCTGTTTACATACCCCCCATGCCTTTAGAAACAGCTGTTGTTGTGTAAACAGGGAATATCCAAATAAAAGAGGAGACGTAAACCTTTTTTCGTCAGAGCGTGGGTGACACTGTAAGAGGTTACAGGTCGACACGTTTCTCCTCAAATTGAGCAAAATTTAATTCTGTCTCTGTTTATTTCCTTGCTTCTTGTCTTGTTTAATAGATGCCATCGATGTTTGAACCCGACATCTTCCATCCATTGTTTACCGCTTGTCCTTTTCGGGGTCGCGGGGGGTGCTGGAGCCTATCCAAGCTGCATTCGGGCGGTAGGCGGGGTACACCCAAATATATTACATATATATTTACAAACAAAGCTTTGTGTTAATGTTATTCGTTAGTATCAACTCTTTAGTGTGTTATCCTGATGTTTTGCCTTTTTGCTCTATTTTCCCCATTTTTGCATATAAAAATGTATTTATACATATTTGCGTCAATAAAAAAATGAGCCCCAGGCCGTGTCTTGCCGTGACGCAAAACATTTTTCCCATTGAACTGTTGGCTGGCGAGGAAAATAAAAAATACGGACGTCTCTGAAAGCGCCATCCAGTTCCTTTAAGCAGTCTAGACTTAGAAGTGCCATTTTCTTTTTCTTTTTTGTTGTTGTTGTTGTTGTTGTTTTGGCCGGCACTGCTTGAAGCAGCACTAATCCTCTGCTGTATTATCGATTGCGCTGCTGGAGCTCATTAATGACTCATGAAGGAGTTGACGTGGGCAAGAGAAGATGAAATAAACATTCCATCAAGGAGGCAAACTGTACTGCAGTCTTTGGCATATTATCTAATGCAGACAGGGGTTGCCACTTAATCCATTAGCCCATTGCTGATGTGTAATTGTGCTTTTTGAAGCACTGACTGAAGGGTTATTACCATGCAAGAAGAAAATATCACAAACAATCATTATAGTAATCATTTGCTGACATAACTAAGCAAAAATTACTGTTTTTTTTTTCAGATCAGGATAAAAGTGCACATTATTTGTCTACAGTTCGAGGTACAGTGGTACCTTAAGTTAAGAGTGTTTTGAGATAAGGGCTGTCTCTCCGCTAATTGTCATGCTTCAAGGTCATGTTATGCTTCAGTTACAAGCATCACCGCCATCAGTTACAGTGAACCCCATAACATCTAGCATTAGCTTACAGCTAGAAATGGACATAACTTTGTTTTTCAAGCATGGGAAGGAGTGTGAAGGACTCTGCCAAGAATAGGAAGTGGACGATAGCCATTGAATTAAATAAATAAATAATCAAAAACAGACACAGCGTGTAGGCAACTTGGCAAAGCAATTTGAGTGTTCCACTGCTAAGTCTGCGCCATACTGAAGCAGAAAGATGTAACACCAGCCGAGAATGGTAAAATGATACCTAAACGGCGGACATTAATTTCGTGAAAATATGGAGAAGCTGGTTTGTTTGTCGGAGAAGGACGAATAGAACGGACAAGCCGTTGTAATGTCTGCTCGCGGAAAAAACAAAAATCCTAATCTACGATTTGACTCCCTCGAATGGCCTTGACGCTGCAACAACAGGAGCAGGCTGTTCTGAAAACATCCCCGAGGACACCTCAATGATGGACCCTTTCGACCTCCCTCCCTCCTCAACGACATCTGGAGTCGAACTTTTGCTTGCATGCAGAACGTCCCCAGGCCTATGGACACTACATCAACACACCCAAGACTATGGGCATATACACACACACACACCCTCCCTTACCCCACGCCTTCACTACCGCTTGATTCCCCTTCAGGGTGATGGACGGCTGGCAGCGCTTCATAGCAGCAGTCGACCTCCAGGGCCCCAACTCCCCCCCCCCCCTCTGTTGCGAGTTGTCGTGATTAAATGTAATGCATGGCATGGAGGTTTTTTCCCACTCCAGACTAGGCCCCCTTAGGAGCCCAGTCTAGATTGTATTTTTTTACTCATCTTCTTCCCCAGCGTTTGACCTTTGTCCCACCTTTTACGGGGCGCCTCGTGGCGACCCATCAGCGTTCCCGTTCTGTAACCCTGTACACTGTTTGTTTGTCTAATCTTGAACGGGTTTGTGCTGAAAACATAGTTTCGTTGTACTTGTTGCAATGACAACAAAGACCTATCCCATCCTAAGCCGATACTGTAGGAGTCCACTCTCTAAGGTAAATGCTGTACATTATTGTTACATTACTTCATAAACTACAGTAGTTATTTGGAGTACATTTAGGGATGATGTTTGATAAGGAATTATCGAGTTCGAGCCCATTATCGAATCCTCTTATCGAGCCGATTCGTTATCGATTCTCTTATGAAATCCAGATAGGTTGTTGTATATGGAAAAAAACAAACAATATTTGGTGTAACAAAAGCTCACTTTTATTCTATAAGAAAAAAATAAAATAAAATAAATAAATAAATATTGACTGTTGTTACCCCCCTAAAAAAAAAAAAATAAAAAAAAAATATAGTGACTGTTGTTACCCAAAGTATATTAAGTGGGATTTTTCAGAAAAACAAATATATACAGTAACACAAAAACAACCTGTCTCTGTGATCACTATAGGTGTATAAACAATAATATAGTGTTAAATAAAATCAGTACCTTGGGCACAAAACTGAAAATGATACAGCTCTCCAAAAAGTGCACTTCTGCAGCTATTGGAACATCCTTCTGGGGTCCATCAGTGTGGCCTCCTCCAGGAATGACTCCACGACACCTTTCTCTAACCTTCAGGTTATGTATAGCCTGAACATGTTTCATCATGCTTGTTGTACTTCCCCCCTTACATGAGAGCGAAGCCTAGCAATAATTGCAGCTAGCCGTTTCCTCGTCTTATTTTTTTGTAAAATGAAGCCATGCCTTGAGGCATTTTTTCCGGTCCATTGTTGTTGCTGCTTCTGTATCTGCCGCCTAATGACTGAGCTATGTCATTTCCTGGGACGTGTCACAGGGCATTTCCTGTGGGACGGGATTCGTTCCCAGGGATTCGAATAAAGAACCAACTCTTTTTCTTTACTATAGTGGCCTCGATAATGAGAACCGGTTCTCAAAAAAGGGATTTGAGTCCATGGAATCGGTTCTTTTCTTATCGAACAACCGAGAGATCCGGTTCCGAACATCATCCCTAAGTAGATTCTATGATAATGTTTTTATACATGATTTCTTCTCTAAAAGTTAATTTTTTAAAGGGTACATATTCAAATTGTGTTGTCTTTAAGGGGCGGGGTAAGCACCAATTCAATTTATTTCAATTATTTCAATTGGAGACGTTGATTTGAGATACAAGTGTTTTGAGTTAAGCGTTCTGTCACAGAACCAATGAAGCATGTAAGTTGAGGTATCACTGCGTACAATTAGGTGGGTTTCTGAATTAGGACTAGTAGTAGGATTTAGTGTTGGTCTGTGCTCAATTGAGGGCTATATTAGCTATTTAGGGGGGGGGAAATATCCAAACCCGGAAAATTCCCGAGGTATACACAGGCCAGCCGGGAGATATAGTCTTCCCAACGTGTCCTGGGTCTTCCCCGTGGCCTCCTACCGGTCGGACATGTCCTAAACACCTCCCTAGGGAGGCGTTCGGGTGGCATCCTGACCAGATGCCCGAACCACCTCATCTGGCTCCTCTCGATGTGGAGGAGCAGCGGCATTACTTTGAGCTCCTCCCGGATGACAGAGCTTCTCACCCTATCTCTAAGGGAGAGCCCCGCCACCCGGCGGAGGAACCTAATTTCGGCCGCTTGTACCCGTTATCTTGTCCTTTCGGTCATTTAGTAGAAGAGAAAGTCAAACACAAATACAAATAGACGGAATAGAAATTGAAAGAGTAAATGAAACCAAATTTCTAGGTATAATGATTGATCATAAATTGAACTGGAAATCTCACGTAAAAAATATACAACATAAAGTTGCAAGAAACATGTCAATAATGAATAAAGCAAAACATGTTCTAGACCAAAAATCCCTTCATATTCTCTACTGCTCACTAGTGTTACCATATCTGAGCTACTGTGTAGAAATATGGGGAAATAATTACAAAAGTACACTTCATTCATTAACGGTGTTACAAAAAAGATCAGTTAGAATAATACATAATGTTGGATATAGAGAACATACAAACCCTTTATTTATTGAATCAAAAATACTAAAATTCCACGACATAGTGAATTTGCAAACAGCTAAAATTATGCACAAAGCAAACTATAACCTGCTACCCAAGAATATACAACAATTCTTCTCAAAAAAAGAAGAGAAATATAATCTTAGAGAAAAATGTAATTTAAAACATTTGTTTGCACGTACAACACTTAAGACCTTCAGTATATCAGTATGTGGAATTAAATTATGGAATGGATTAAGCAAAGCAATCAAACAATGTACTAATATGATACACTTCAAGAAACTCTTCAAACTTAAAGTGTTTACAAAGTACAAAGAAGAAGAACCATGACAAACATTCTCAATTTATTTCATCCATCCATTCATTCATTCTTAAAGTAATCTTACTTATCTCATCATATGAAATATGACTTACTTCCCCAATTATTATTATTAAATTCTTACTATTATTTATTTATTTATTTTTATTGTGATTACTTATGGAGTTTATTGTGAAAAAATTGTGAACAGGAAGTGAACAAAAAGTTTTGCAACTGTTATGTAAAGAAAAGGGGGTAGGATTAAATACGCTCTGCTTCTTCCTACTCCTTTTCGAACATGTTGAAAAGAGAAACTGGAAATTGTGATGTATCATGTTGTATGCTTGCATGTTCCAAATAAACTCAAACTCAAACTCAAACTCAAACTCAATAACCCAAAGCTCATGACCATAGGTGAGGATGGGAACGTAGATCGACCGGTAAATTGAGAGCTTTGCCTTCCGGCTCAGCTCCTTCTTCACCACAACGGATCGATACAGCGTCCGCATTACTGAAGACGATCACCATCCACTCTTCCCCCACTCGTGAACAAGACTCTGAGGTACTTGAACCTTGAACTCCTCTAAACGGCCATACTTTTAGCCAATTGAACATTTTTTTTTTTTTTAATTCGGAGGTGCGTTGTTTGTAAACTCTTTCAGTGCTGTCTGCCGTGTTGCTCAGTCGTCAGTCGCAAACAAGAACGGTACTCTCACATTACGTCATCAGAGAAGCCTTGCAAGATTCAAGCAGCCATATTTTGTACCAGATCTACAATAAACCGATTCATGACTTTCTAGCCGATCCATACTAAATATAGATCAATCCAGAGGCTCGCCAAACTGTGTATTTATTTCTCTAAAGTTAAAATCAGTCATTGGTTTGTCTTGATAATTTTTTACACCCCTCGGAAATACCTTTTGAGCTCGTGTATTTGCAGAGACACATGTATCCCTCAGGTCTGGCATCCCTGGTAGTCTTGTGAACGTCTGTTTTGTGTGTGAAGTTGCAACATGCCTTGCATGTGTTTTTGCCATTTGCAGCATTTGTTTTTGATGCTGCAGTGTTTACGGGATAGCAGCATTTTTGATTTGCAACCCTTTCCCGTTCAATGGTTTATGGTTTTTGGTGTTGAATCATTTTGGTGTTTGGAATGTTTTGGATGCATTTGTTGGCCACTCTCTTAAATACATTCTTTTTTGACATTCTTTTTTAGTTAAAAACAGGAAATATACAACATAATTCACACTTTTAGTTTTTTTTACATTTCTCTACCTTGTGAGGCCTGTCGTACTGAAAATAAACACCATTTATGGAGTTGGAATAAAGATTTTCTCTCTCAAAAGTCCTGCAGAGAGTGACTCATGCACTGCATTTGGTAGCAGAGGATTATATAGGACATGCCATAGAAAAGACAAACAGACTAATCCTCAGAATAGCCACCGGCATGAAAATTCATGCAATAATACCAGTCCGGGATGTTTGCATATTCTTTAAAAGGCTGGATTATTTTATTTATTTATTTGTAAAATTTTTTCAGCTCTGAATGCAGTGTGGGTTTTCACCAACATGTAACAACATCCTTGGATTAACACCAACATAAATTGTGGTTGATATACAAAGTCTCTGAAACATCAAACAATTAATGTTTCAGCAGAACCAATTAACAAAGTCAAAAATATGAAATTAGTAAACAATTTATTGCAAATAATACCTAAAATAGAACACAATATTGGTATAAATTAGTAACATGCAATTAAATCATATTATTGAGGTTTAGGTCGATGTATAAAATATGAATACAAAATACAAATAATTTATTAAGTACTGATTTCAAATATTGGATTCATTATTCCACAGTTGAATTATTTTTTTTACAATTTAATGATTTTTAAAAATAATTTTATGAACTTGTGTGTCAGCACTTCCTGAATGTATTTATGTGTCAAACTCAGTCATTGAGTCATCCTAAGACTTGATTTGTTACCCGACAATTCTACTTGTCTGTGGAATTATCCAACAAGAGAAGCAGAAGAGTACATATATATACGTATATATATGTAAATACGTATATATATATATATATATATATATATATATATATATATATATATATATATATATATATATATATATATATATATATATATATATATATATATATATATATATATATATATAAAAATAAATACAAATATATATATATATATATATATATATATATATATACATACAGTATATGGGCAGCAAGGTGTAACAGGGTGTGGAGGGAGATGTGGCTAGCGCTGCCTGCAGGAGCAAAGGTCACCGCCTCTGTCCATGGTGCTGAGGACAGAGCACCATCAGACGGGGGCGTGGCGGTGCTGACGGCGAGACACAGCTGGCAGGTGATTAGATTTCACAGGTAATCTAATCATCTGTTGTCTTTAACAGTAAGCGGCCGGGAGCAGGAGGGGAGAGAGGATACGGACGTGACTGAAAAGTCACATTCTGCTGGAGAAAGACTTTGATAAAATATATGTACATTAAAACTTTGTTCAACATGGCACGCCTGGCTCCTGTGAAGTATATGTCAGTGGTACCGCTAGGAAGCGACCTCTACACAGGGGTTAGTGCATGTGCCTCCCAATACGAAGGTCCTGGGTTCGATCCCCGGGCTCGGGGTCTTTCTGTGTGGAGTTTGCATGTTCTCCCCGTGACTGCGTGGGTTCCCTCCGGGTACTCCGGCTTCCTCCCACCTCCAAAAACATGCACCTGGGGATAGGTTGATTGGCGACACTAAATCAGCCCTAGTGTGTGAATGTGAGTGTGAATGTTGTCTGTCTATCTGTGTTGGCCCTGCGATGAGGTGGCGACTTGTCCGGGGTGTACCCGAATGCAGCTGAGATAGGCTCCAGCACCCCCCACGACCCCGGAAGGGGCAAGCGGTAGAAAATGGATGGATGGATATACAATATATATATATATATATATATATATATATATATATATATATTTATAAATAAAGTTGGTATGGTATGGTATGGTATGGTATATATATATATATATATATATATATATATATATACTGTATATATATATATATATATATATATATATATATATATATATATATATATATATATATATATATATATATATATATATATATATATATATATATATATATATATATATATATATATATATATATGCACACATATATGTATGGGCTATATATAAATTACATGCAGTCGGTCAAACTTTTTCAGCCCAATGCAGCCCGCAAGTCAAAAAGTTTGGACACCCCTGATCTAATGTCTTGGACTTGTCACACCTACCGACTCAGAAATGTGATATTGAAGCAAGATTTAACAACTGGACAGGAGTTCTCATAATCAGCTAATTTTCAAATGTTGCAATAAAAAATAAATTTACCATGAAAAACAATTAATATCTATTAACACACACAAAAGTAATAAAAATGGGTTGTGGGGGGGCGTGGCCTGCGGACCTGCAGCGAAACAGGGACCGGCGTGTGCCAGGACCGGCTTCGAGATCAGCGACAGGTGCGTAGATAACTCAGAAGGGAGTGTTTTTCTGATCACCTGCCGCTCTGTTAAAGGCAGCAGTCGGGAAGGAGAGAGTGGTTGTTGGTGGAGGACGAGCACGAGACGGGACGAGAGGAGAGAGAGCGAGAGCGAGAGCGAGATTGACAGATACGAAAGACATTTGCTGAAAAGCATAAAAGAGACTGAAGAGAAACCATTTGTGTGCTCACTTGGGAAAAAGACGACGGCTGAAAAGCCTGAGAGAGAGACTTTGCACAATCCGACACAAGTTTGTTGTAAAATAAACATTGGTGTAAAGATGTTTGGTGGTCCAAAGAACCCGGAGGAGCAAGACCTCCACATGGGTATTGTTGAGTACCGGTATCAAATCCCAAATACCAGGAATTAGTACCGTATCGGTTGGAATGTGAACAGTACGCATCACTAGTATTCACCCACTTTGGCTTCAGAAGTGATGACAAACATGTAAATAATGAGACTAATAACTTGTTTGGCCGTACAGTCCTAACTAGCAAGGCTGCGTGCCGGCGAGTTGTTAAGAAAGGACGTAAACAAGGTAAGTATACTGTACATGTCGAGAGATGTTTGGATAAAGAGGAAAAAAATAGGGACATCCGCCAACTTGAAAGACGTGCGGTGGAGAAAAAAAGAAGGTAAGACTTGCCTGGAGCTGTCCTTCCTGTGCACCGTCACATACATCTCATACAGCCTCCCCTGAGGGACCGCACCCGCCGGAACCAGCAGACTCACTCCTGCAACATTGAGGAAGACACAAAAACTTTATTTCAGGCATCACTCTATGACACGATTGTCACGATGACAATTTGACACTACAGGTTTACTATCGCTAAAGCGTCTTTTGTCTTTACCAGAGTTGGGAACAATGAGGTGTCCTCCCTGGTTGCTGAAGGATCCGTGAGCGGTACAGGAAGGGTCTCGAGTCCGGGCCAAGGTTTGGTTGCGAAGGTTCATCGTGTCGCTGTTCTCCAGCAGAGACTGCGTTACCTAGGAAACAGCGGTCACACGTCAATGAGGTTTATGTTTGATTTTCTGGTGACAGAAACAAAAATGATGGAATTTTAACCTCTGTAGCATACTGAAAATAACTGGGGGGTTGAGCTGAAGGGTCAAATTTACTTGATTTACTGATTAACTTAAAACATTGATAACAGATTCATAAAATCACCAGTTGATTCAACATGTTATTGACAAAAATATGTAAAATATTGCAACTTTTGCAGCAACTTTAAAAAAAAACTGCCACAATTCCAGGGATTTTAGTTATGTTAAAGTTAAAGTACCCATGATTGTCACAATAATAATAATAATAATAGATTGTAATTGTAAAAAGCACTTTAAATTGAGTAAACAACCTCAAAGTGCTACAGTGTATTAAAAAAATAAAAATAAAAAGATAATACAAAATAAATACAAATAAAAACTAGAACAGCCAAATAGCTAGAACTAGTATGCATTAGGGCTGCAACAACTAATCGATTAAATCGATTAAAATCAATTATAAAAATAGTTGGCGATTAATTTAGTCATCGATTCGTTGGATATATGCTATGTGCATGCGCAGAGGCAATTTTTTATTTAAATTTTTTTTAATTATTTTTTTTTATTTTATTTTTATTTTTTATTTTTTTATAAACCTTTATTTATAAACTGTAACATGTACAAACAGCTGAGAAACAATAATCAAAATAAGTATGGTGCCAGTATGCTGTTTTTTCCCCAATAAAATACTGGAAAGGTTAGAAATGTAGTTTGTCTATTTCATCCGATTAATAATCAATTAATCGATGTAATAATCGACAGATTAATCGATTATCAAATTAATCGTTAGTTGCAGCCCTAGTATGCATATATCTAAAAGAAGGTTTTTTTAATAAAAAAAGAAGGGTTTTTAAGCCTTTTTTAAAAGCATCCACAGTTTGTGGTGCACTCAGGTGGTCAGGGAGAGCGTTCCACAGACTGGGAGTGGCGGAGCAGAAAGCCCGGTCTCCCATTGTTCGTAGCTTTGTCCTCGGAGGTTAGCCTGTCCGGAGCGAGGGTGTCGAGTGGAGGATTTGGGGGTGAGTAGTAGGGATGTCCGATAATGGCTTTTTTCCGATATCCGATATGCCGATATTGTCCAACTCTTTAATTACCGATACCGATATCAACCGATACCGATATCAACCGATATATACAGTCGTGGAATTAACACATTATTATGCCTAATTTGGACAACCAGGTATGGTGAAGATAAGGTACTTTTTAAAAAAAATGAATCAAATAAAATAAGATAAATAAATTAAAGACATTTTTTTGAATAAAAAAGAAAGTAAAACAATATAAAAACAGTTACATAGAAACTAGTAATTAATGAAAATTTGTAAAATTAACTGTTAAAGGTTAGTATTATTAGTGGACCAGCAGCACGCACAATCATGTGTGCTTACGGACTGTATCCCTTGCAGACTGTATTGATATATATTGATATATAATGTAGGAACCAGAATATTAATAACAGAAAGAAACAACCCTTTTGTGTGAATGCGTGTGAATGAGTGTAAATGGGGGAGGGAGGTTTTTTGGGTTGGTGCACTAATTGTAAGTGTATCTTGTGTTTTTTATGTGGATTTAATTAAAAAAAAACAAAAAACACCGATACTGATAATAAAAAAACCGATACCGATAATTTCCGATATTACATTTTAACGCATTTATCGGCCGATAATATCGGCAGACCGATATTATCGGACATCTCTAGTGAGGGGGGGCATTTCCATGGAGGCACTGGTGGGTTAATAGGGAGACTTTGTATTCAATCCTGAGTGGAACAGGAAGCCAGTGAAGGGATTTGAGACTTAGTGTGATATGGTCATATTTCCGCACTCTCATCAGGATCCTAGCAACACTATTTTGTATGTATTGCAGCTTCTGGATGTTCTTGCTGGGGATCCCGACAAAAAGTGTGTTGCAGTAGTCTAGCCTGGAGGAGACAAAGGCAAATAATTTTGCCACACACTAAGTGTGGAAAAATTATTCTCTGCATTAGACCCATCACCCTTGATCACCCCCCTGGGAGGTGAGGGGAGCAGTGGGCAGCAGCGGTGGCCGCGCCCGGGAATCATTTTTGGTGATTTAACCCCCAATTCCAACCCTTGATGCTGAGTTTTAGGCTGCGACAATCACAAAAAAGCCTACAAATGAACTGATTATTCGTGTCTTTTATATTTGATTAGATATATCAGTGTTTACATTTTTCAAACTTTTATGAATTTGTCTTTAAAATGCAAAATAATTATTAATTAAAATAAGTCTATAAATCTGTTAACATTTGTTTGAAATTACAGTCGAGTGTTCCCTTGCCACTACACATTTCCCATACCGCGGTATTAATGCATTGTGGATTTTTAAAGTACCTTTGAGTACACTAAACTGGGACTACCCATTGAAGTTTCTATGTTAAAATAACATACTGTAGGATTTAGAGAGTTTGGAGTGTTTTAAGAGCATAGGAAGTGTTTTTATGTGTATGTGGAGTGCTAATAAAAACTTTAAATGCATATCGTATTCATAAAAATCTTTAAAAAAAATACTAAACCTACTTTGCAGGAATTTAAGATAGTCCCGTGATAATGAAGGAAACACTATAGTGATGTATTTATTTTCATGTACTTATCAAAGGTTCTAAATGTACTATCCAAGCTAAGTAAAAACAGTTTTTTTTGGCCATTTTCATACGGCTCCATGTACGTGTAATATAATGTTTTTGGCACGTTTCATTGAAAAGTCTTGCAGGGAAACCGAGGCGTTGCATGCCTGGGAGCGCTGCCACGAGGCTCAGCTGGAAGAAGGAAGATCTCAAATCACCGAAGGGTAAAAGCGGGGGAAGAAAATCGGAGCTGCTTTGCATTTCATGAAGTAAGTGCGAGCAGTGACATGTAAAAAGAGCAATTAGGATTCTGCAGTTTACTCCTGCATCAACACAGCCAACGGCCACTCACATTAACCCTAGTCAAGGGCAAACAAAAACAAATATTTGCCATATACTCTCTCAATGTACCAAAAATCTGATATACATAGTGCAATTAATAAGAGCAATAACAGCAAACAGGTAGCTAGTACAGTTAAAATAGAAGTAAGATCCTTTGCAGTCTTTACAAGATATATATATATATATATATATATATATATATATATATATATATATATATATATATATATATATATATATATATATATATATATATATATATATACACATTTATGTATTTAGTTCAAATGCACACAGCTCGACTTTGTTCAGTTTAAATTTCTGCAGCCTTTTTTTTTTTTTTTTTACACAGTACCTATGATATTGAGACATTTAGCAAAAAAAAAAAAAAATAAATAAAATAAAATAACTTCACTTTCTTCCCATAAGCTGTTTTCTATTATCTTCTGCAGCCCATTTAGTCAGCACACATTTTTAAACAGTCCCAATTGTATTGGGAAATGTATTTAAAGAAAATATTAAAGTTGTCATGCACCAAAGTTCACTTTCTTCCCATATACTGTTTTTCTATGATCTTCTGCAGCCTGTTTAGTCAGAGTTGTTTTTTTTAAATTTAAAACTGTACCAATTGTATCATGTGAAATTACTATGTTGATTTATGGTTTCAACCAAAACACACTGACTTTTCTTCTGTTTACTGTTTTTTTTTTTCATTCTTCTGCAGCCCATTTATTCAGCAGCCATTTTTTTGTATTATTATTTTTTTTTACACAGTACCAATAATATTACGACATTTATTAAAACATATTTTTCTTTAAATTGAAATACACCCAACTTTACTTTCTTACCATATACTGTTTTTCTGATCTTCTGCAGCCCATTTGATAAGCAGACATTTTTAAATAGTCCCAATGATATTATGACAATTATCTAAAAAATAAACAAATATAAACGTTGTCACGAACCAAAGTTTTCCCCATTTACTGTTTTTTCAGGATCTTCAGCAGCCTGTTTAGTTACAGTTTTTTTTTCTCAACACAGTTTAACAATGTTTATACAAACACCAAACTTCATTTTCTTCCCATATACTGTTTTTCTATGATCTTCTGCAGCCTGTTTAGTCAGAGTTTTTTATTTTTTTTTATTTAACACTGTACCAATTGTATAATGATTATTATAATGATTTTTTTTCCTGTTTACTGGTTTTTTAATTTATTCTGCAGCCCATTTAGTCAGGAGCCTTTTTTACACAGTACCAATGATATTATGACATTTATCAAAAAGGTTTTTTCTTTAAATTGAAATGCACCAAACTTCACTTTCTTCCCATATGCTGTGTTTCTGATCTTCTGCAGCCCATTTAATCAGCAGACATTTTTAAACAGTCCCAATGGTATTATGACAAATGTTTAAAAAAAATATACAAATAAATAACCTTGTCATGCACCAAAGTTAACGTTTTCCCCATTTACTGTGTTTCTAAGATTTTCAGCAGCCTGTTTAGTCAGAGGTTTTTTTTTTCTAACACTGTTTACAAATACCAAACTTCATTTTCTTCCCATATTCTGTTTTTCTATGATCTTCTGCAGCCTGTTTAGTCAGAGTTTTTTTCTTCTTTTTTTTTATCACTGTACCAATTGTATCTAGACATTTGCAATTACTATGTTGATTTATTGTTTCAACCACAACACACTTTAATTTATCTTCTGTTTACTGTTTTTTTATTTCTTCTGCAGCCCATTTAGTCATGAGCCTTTTTTACACAGTACCAATGATATTATGACATCTATCAAACATATTTTTCTTTAAATTGAAATGCACCAAACTTCAATGATCTTTTGCAGCTCATTTAGTCAGCAGACATTTTTAAACCGTCCCAATTGTATTGTGACAATTATTTTATAAATAAACAAATACATGACATTGTCATGCACCAAAGTTAAAATGTTTTCCCAATTTACTGTTTTTCTAGGATCTTCAGCAGCCTGTTTAGTCAGAGTTTTTTTTCTCAAAACTGGTTAACAATGTTTATACAAATACCAAACTTCATTTTCTTCCCATATACTGTTTTTCTATGATCTTCTGCAGCCTGTTTACCCAGAGTTTTTTATTTTTTTATTTAACACTGTACCAATTGTATAATGACATGTGAAATGATTATGTTGATTCATGGTTTCAACCAAAACACACTTAGATTTTTTCCTGTTTACTGTTTGTTTAATTTATTCTGCAGCCCATTTCATCAGCAGCCTTTTTTTACACAGTACCAATGATATTATGACATCCATCAAAAATATTTTTCTTTAAATTGAAATGCACCAAACTTCACTTTCTTCCCATATACTGTTTTTCTATGATCTTCTGCAGCCCATTTAGTCAGCAGACATTTTTAAACAGTCCTAATTGTGTAATGACAATTATTTTATAAATAAACAAATAAATAACATTGTCATGCACCAAAGTTAACGTTTTTTCCCCGTTTACTGTGTTTCTAGGATTTTCAGCAGCCTGTTTAGTCAGTTTTTTTCTCAACACTGTTTAACAATGTTTTTACAAATACCAAATTTCATTTTCTTCCCATATACTGTTTTTCTATGATCTTCTGCAGCCTGTTTAGTGGGAGTTTTTTTTATTTATAACTATACCAATTGTATCATGACATTTGCAATTACTATGTTGATTTATTGTTTCAACCACAACACACTTGATTTATCTTCTGTTTACTGTTTTTTTTATTTTATTTCTTCTGCAGCCCATTTAGTCAGCAACCGGTTTTACACAGTACTAATGATATTATGACATTTATTAAAACGTTTTTTTCTTTAAATTGAAATGCACCAAACTTCACTTTCTTCCCATATGCTGTGTTTCTGATCTTCTGCAGCCCATTTAGTCAGCAGACATTTTTAAACAGTCCCAATGGTATTATGACAAATATTTAAAAAAATATACAAATAAATAACCTTGTCATGCACCAAAGTTAACGTTTTCCCCATTTACTGTGTTTCTAAGATTTTCAGCAGCCTGTTTAGTCAGAGTTTTTTTTTTTTTCTAACACTGGTTACAAATAGCCCTGCGATGAGGTGGCGACTTGTCCAGGATGTACCCCGCCTTCCGCCCGATTGTAGCTGAGATAGGCTCCGGCGCCCCTGCGACCCCGAAGGGAATAAGCGGTAGAAAATGGATGGATGGATGGATGTTTACAAATACCAAACTTCATTTTCTTCCCATATACTGTTTTTATATGATCTTCTGCAGCCTGTTTAGTCAGAGTTTTTTTTTTCCTCAACACTGTTTAACAATGTTTAAACAAATACCAAACTTAATTTTCTTCCCATATACTGTTTTTCTATGATCTTCTGCAACCTGTTTAGTCAGAGTTTTTTTTTAATCAACACTGTTTAACAACATTTATACAAATACTAAACTTCATTTTCTTCCCATATACTGTTTTTCTATGATCTTCTGCAGCCCATTTTTCCAGCAGACATTTGTTTAAACATTACCAATGGTATTATGAAAAAAAACAAAAAAAAAACATTTTCCTTAAGTTAACTTAACTTTCTTCCTATATACTGTTGTTTATGATGAATTTCGCTTTCTTTTCATATACAATTTTTTAATGATCTTATGCAACTCGTTTAGTCAGCAGATTTTTTTTTAAGAAATACCAATGGAATTATGGCATTTAAAATTACGGTTTGTTGTTTTTTTGTGTTTCGACCAAACCAAACTTTGATTTCCTACAGTTTACTGTTTTCAGTTACTTCTGCAGCACATTTAGTCAGTTTATTCCAACCATAAAAACCTTCTAAAAGAGCAGCATCAGAGGCATAACACAACATGCAATGACGATGCTTCTGACTTTACCTTAGGGGAGAGTTTGGACGTAAAGTCTCCTCCGAGGTCTTCCTGCGGCGTGACCAGACCGGAGGAGTTGTACACTTTGATCTTCAGGTTGGGGAGGGGCTCTAAGA